>NC_067232.1:1052500-1087500 GCF_019924925.1 Ctenopharyngodon idella | reverse complement strand
AACAAACATGAAGAAGCTACTCACATCTTTCACTCCCTCTGTCTACCGTATACTGTATGCACACACACACCAAACACACACAGTAATAACAACACTGCACGACACTAACGTTTGAGGGAGTTCTATACCTTCAGAGAGAGACGACAGGAAGCAGCTTCCCTGAACCCCAAAACAACTTCTCTGTGCCACGCCAAGGCCGCCCTTCTCCGAGTCTTCCCTAAACACCACTTCCTGCAAAACTGGGATACAGCCGGGAGACAGGCATTTGCTTTTCTCTGTGGCACTGGACATGAAAACCACTCCACAACACACACAGACTCTAACTGTGACAGCTGACAGCCGACCGCTGGCCATTTCACAACTCCAAACGCAATTTAAATGATCTTCAATAAACATATTTAATAACATGTTTTTATGTTTAATAAAAGGCTTCTGAGTCATCAAACAGAAGAACACTTATATTCCTAAACACATAAGTAAACAGTGCACAAGATAAAATGCTTTATGTACAAACATAAAATTTGATTATACTGCAAGAAATACTGTAATTCACAAACCAGAGCTGACATTAATCATCAGAATAGGATGACGACATAAAAATGTTAGTGCTATTCTTAGTCATGTATTTACCTGTTACAGAGTGTAACCATAAAGTTTGCCAATGGAGTTTTTAAATATAATTTAAGTCAGTTTCATGGGTTGAAAACGATATTAAAATCAGCAATAGTTCTGCTGTATATCTGTGGATGAGTGTAGTACCTGGGTAAGGATGGATTCCATTGGTAAACATGGCCTCCGCTGGGGCCTGGCCGTTGGCCTGAGGTGGAGGCAGCCCTGTGAAACCGTTGACACTGATTGGAGATGGAATGCTGGTCACCGTGGGAGCCGTGATGCCAGGGGGTGTGCTTCCACCTGTGGGCGGGGCCAAGGAGGAGAGAATATTTGAATTTTTCATAATAAATTTGTGGGAATAGAGAGTTTTAAAGAATATTTAGTAAAAATATATGTTGTTAAATATTGCTGTTTATTATATGTATTGTTATATTGGTGCATAACATGTGCTCCTGGACCACAAATCCAGCCATAAGTCGCACAGGTATATTTGTAGCAATAGCCAACAATACATTGTTATGGGTCAAAATTATCGATTTTTCTTTTATACCAAAAATCATTAGGATATTAAGTAAAGATCATGTTCCATGAAGATATTTTGTAAATTTCCTACCATAAATATATCAAAAATGTATTTTTGTGAGTGGATATGCATTGCTAAGGACTTCATTTGGACAACTTTAAAGGCAATTTTCTCAATATTTTGATTTTTTTTGCACCTTCAGATTCCAGATTTTCACTTAGTTGTATCTCGGCTAGATGTCCCGGCCAAAATCTCAATTTCAAAAAATTGAGTCTTAGGACTGGTTTTGTGGTCCAGGGTCACACATAAAAATTAAAATTCTCAAAATATTGTTCTTTTTTGTGTTTAATTAGTAAAAACACACCTTTATTATTTTTTAAATTTAAATTTCAACAAGATTTTTTATTTTTGCATTTTACATTTATTTTTGCATCTAACATTTAACATATATATTTTTTATTATTCATTTTAGTAGTTATATATTTTAATTAGTTATTGCTTAGCAGCCTGTTAAAGAACCACGTATGCACTAAACACATTAAATACATTTCAAAATTTATATATATATATATATATATATATATATATATATATATATATATATATATAAAGGTTTTAATTGTATTATTTATATAATAAATGAGTTTCAATTTTAGCATGCCCTTATAAACCATGTTATGGCTCTTACCAAACAAGAATTAAAAAAAAAACTTATTTATAATGACACAAGAAGGGAGAAAAGTAAAAATGATAGCAACGAATAATTAAAAGACTTAAGGCCCATTCACACCAAGGGCGATAACTATAACGATAAAGATAATGTTTTAAATATAAAAGAATAGCAGAGTCCATACCACAGCTATGATAACTGCACCAAGAAACAATATTGTTGGAATATCTTTCAAAAACATTTACAGCTAATCAGGACCCACCAAACTTTAAAGAGCTTGAGCATTTAAAGCAGCAGATGACAAAACTGTAGTGTGCGTTTAGAATAAACAGAACGATATCGTCCGCTGGTGTGGAAGCTAATATAGTTATCATTTTTGGTGTGAACGGGCCTTTAGTCTGGGAAACTCTGCATGTGTGTGTTTCCTCACCCGATGTTGGGGTCATGGGAGCCCCTGGGAGGCCATTGATGGTGGCCATGTGTTGCATCTGTGCGGCAGCAAAAGCCGCCATAGGGCTGAGATATCCTCCCTGACCCACTGATGCCATCAACGCTGCCTGCTGCTGAACCTGACGGGGAAAAGCACACACACACACATACAAACGCTACTTTAAATATATATGCTAAAATAACATAATCATATAACGAATGGAGCACTGTGTATAATCAAGACTTTAGAGTCGACGGATTTTTCCACTGAGATGCTGCAGTTTTGTTGGAAATAGTGTATAATGAGAGAGAGAGAGAGAGAGAGAGAGAGAGAGAGAGAGAGAGCGCTCTTGCCTGTGCATAGGCACCGTACGCTCCAAACTGCAGGGCCATCGGATTGAAGATGCCCATCTGACCAGCCATCTGCTGCATGCGTCGAATGGTCCTTTCCTTATCTGTGTCTGCAAACTTCACCACCAGGCTGGAAGAAGCACCCTGAAACACACACACAGACACACACACACACACACCAAATGAGGATACTTTGTTCTTTAAATGTAGCTAATGATACAAAAGTGCATGATCAGATGTGCTGGCACTCACAGGCATAGTTTGGCTGCCGTGTAAAGCACTAATAGCGGCCTGAGCTTCTGCATGAGTGGAATACTTCACAAACGCACAACCTGAAGAGAGAACAACAGTCAAAAACTCCCTCTTCAACATTTACAAACATTATATACATATTACGTATATTTTATATTATGTATAAATTAAAAAAACACATTTAACAGACCTTTATTAATTTATATTTTCTTACAAATGATTGTGTATATACTATATATATACACACACACACACACACACACACACACACATATATATATATGTGTGTGTGTGTGTGTATTAGGGGTGTTATGTACACAAAAATGATGGTTCGGTACGGTTCTTTTTTATTAAACAGTGGTTTACTGAACAATTTGTGTCTCTGTCTTTAAATAAATTCAATTATAATTAAAATTTTCTTAAGGATAAAAAAAAATCTATCTCTGCTAATGCTGTAAACTATATACAGGGAGTCGTTTCTTGCATATTGCTATAATATTAAAGGTTACAATTAACAACAGAGCCCAAACACTCAAATAAAAATTGTATGCAAACATGTAAATTGCATACAAGGCAGTTTTTGCAGTAACTTCTAAACCTGTTTCTGCTCCAATTCGATGTTAAATTATAGGCTATTCATTTACACAGTGGCCGTCATAACTTGTTTTCATGACAGATTTAATTAAATATACATTATAAAATATACATTAAATAAAGGTTAAGTAAAATATAATGAATATATAGGCTGATATAGTGCATATATGTAGCGAAAGAGTTAATTTCTCTAGCGAACTAACAAGCTGTGGACACTGAATGGCTTTTCTGAGGTAAATGCTACGTGACATATTGTTTACAAGCTGTTTCACTGATGCCTTTCCGCGGTCGAAACACTGATTGAGCGATGACACGAGATACGTTTCAGTAAGTTGTACTGTATCTCTTAACATACCTTCAGGTGTTCATTTAAGTTTATTCTGTAACTAGTAGCCTATTAAAGAGGAAGAGATGATCACTTCACGTTCACTCGCGCTCCGCGCTGCCGCTTGAAATGAGGCGCCTGTACAGGCATCTGTCACGTCAAATCAAAGAGCGACAAAACGGCATTTATTGTTTGAATTTCATGATAAAATGGAGAGAATTTGAGAGATGAGACTTTGTTTCTTATCGAACGTAACAAAACACGGAGCTTATTGCGGTTATTGGTGGTTAGTGGTGGTTAATAGTGGTTAATGGGCTATACAACTCTGTATCCGTCGGTAACCGAAAGACGCTTACCGAATACGTGTACCGTTACACCCCTAATATATATATATATAGAGAGAGAGAGAGAGAGAGAGAGAGAGAGAGAGAGAGAGAGAATTAGACTGAACCCAATAACCTTTGCTGTTTCCGTCAGGACCTCTGAGGATGGTGCACTCCTCAATGCTTCCGAAGGACTCAAAAAGGCGCCGCACGTCGTCCTCACATTGCTGCTTATTCAGCATGCCAACAAAAAGTTTTCTGTCTTCTGAAACAAACACAGAAAAGTCGTTACATATTACAACAACATCTATCTGATGTCTTATGTTACTGCTCATTTCAATAAATCCACATAGCCTCTTATTCTATTTTTCCTATTTTATATGATGTTTGTATTTTCCTCAGTATCTGCAATAATTTTGGAGCATTTTATTATAAAAGATGGTTGAATCTTATAATACTCAAAATAAACAATCATGAGCTACTGTATGAAAACAAAAATGCAATTAAAAGGCAGCATTATTAAAGTGCAACATACAGCACAAACGTAATAAATAGAAGCTCTTCAAACACATTCACTCAATCAATCCCACAATGCATGCTTTTTATCTACCTAACATGTAATTTTCTGTGTCTAAATCCAGCAATCCTCTAAGAAACTCGTTGGTGCTACTGTATAATGAAATGAGTTTATGAGCGAGATATCTGTGGAGAACCTTTCGTCTAGTCGATTCTGCCACCTCAGGAGTCCTTGTTTATTGTTTGTGCCTTTATTTATCAGATTATGTAGACATTATTGAATTACACATCAGCGTGAGGGGAACAAAAGCGCTATTGTTTCAGGGTTTTATTAGGCTGTAATTGCAGTGTCAATGCTGCATGTTTTAAACTCAAGACAAGGCACAGAGTTAAAAAACAAGGCACATATTTATAGGGTGCAGAGGGAATTGAACTGGATACGGCAGTGAGTAAACATGCATACACACATTTATCTTGCTATCTAAACAGTGACATGCCACAGACATCTGTTTTTAATAAAGAATATAAATATAAAAATATAATAAAATTATTATAGATTAGCCCGAACCCTGCTCCCAAAAGAAAATGTTTAGCTATTATCATTACTAAATTTTTATCATGTACTGTAAATTCCAAGGATTTTCAATACTGCAAGGATTCCCTGCCGCAGCATATTTTTGTCTGATGATTTAGCTAACTCTTAGGGAGATTTGCAATTTCTTTTGTCTTAATATATTTCTGTGACCCTTTGTGCAGAGCATTCATGTGTAAATTATTACAGGAAAATGTGCTTTAAGCAACTAAACGTTCTGTTAGATAATGCTAGTGGGTTTGCATAAGTAAACTTTCTATTAACATTACATATAAAAGTGTATGTGTGATGTTTGTGCGTATGTATGATGGATGATGCAGCAGAGATATTAATGAGCACTATTGTGTAGGGGTATGTGTGTTCATGTGTTTGTCCACGCCCGATGCTCACTAACATCCTCTGACAGGATGTCCTTGCCCAGTCAACAAGACTAATCTCTAGTCCGGCCTCTCACTGTGGGGAATGTTTACAAGTGCGGTGCACATATGAGGAATAAGACAAGCACACTACACAGGTAAACACAGGATAAATCAAAGGTAATAAAATAAAACAATATTTAATAAACACCTATTTAGCCTACAATAAGCACTTAACTCAAATAACTATTACATAATAAAATAAATAACTAAGAGTTCTGGCTTACTAAAATCAGCTTGAAAATGCTATCACATGAAATTTGTACATGGGATTATTCAACATAGAAAGATGGATCCTTAAAGTCCCCCTGTAGTTAATAATTTTATCCCTTAAAACTCATCTTTGATCACCAAAAAGACATATTTAAATGACTTTTCCTGTGAATTTTTTTTCATGCCTTAAAATAGTTTCAATGTAACTCTACAACCTTGCTTCATTTAGTATACACAGATCTATGAATATGCTAATTAGCCCCGCCTCCAAGCACTCGCACGAGCTCAGAGATCCACTTGGTCAACTTAATGAGGTAAACAATGCACAATGTTATCGCTTTTTCATTTAGTATACGTGGATCTATGAATATGCTAATTAGCCCCGCCTCCACTCACTCGCACAAGCTCAGAGATCCACTTGGTCAACAGGTAAATGCTGCACAATGGTATCGCTCTTTACTTCGGACACATTATGGTAATTAATATGATTAGCCTTTAGCTTGACTACGTTATCAAACAGCTAATAATGTGTTGCTAACGTTACACAAAACCGTTCGCCATCTCAGTCTGCCTTCTAAAATCGGTATCCTTAGAAACGCTCCTTTGAACAATTTAGAACGTCAGTGAAGAAAGGCATATAGTTCATTATAACATCATAATATACATCATATACCTGCTATATTGCTAAATCTACCTGATTTTTCATATCAACTGAAAAATATACCGGGATAACCGGTCTTGTCTTTAGACTTCCCTGCTTCAGAGCGGTCATAGTTAATGATATGCTGAAGCCTGCCGGCATGTTGATGTGATTGGATACAAGGTAGTTTGCGATGTAAGAAACACCAGAAATTTCAAATCGCGAACATGCTCAGAAAAGTTCTGGCAAGGTTCTCTCAAAGTTATGAACAAACGTTCTTTCAGTAATGATAATAGAATGCTTGTTCAAAATGAACTGGTCTTTAATAATGTTCTCAAAATGTTAGCACAAATGTTTTTTATACATCGTTAATGGAATGTTTTTTTCTCAAATGTTTTAGTCATTTTTTTAAAATGTTACTACTTGTTTCAGACCGTTCATAGAACATTAAAAAGTAGCATTCCCAAAATGTTTGCAAAATTATAAAATGGAATGTTTCCTTAACATTTGCATAACCAAGAAAAAAACATTTTTAAAAGATTAAAAAAAAAAAAAAAACTGGACATTTTGAACTTTCAGAAATAATGTTTTCATAACTCAATGGGAATGTTAGCAAAACATTCTTAGGGGCCGTTTACACGACACTGCTTTTAATTAAAAACAGAAAACTTTTTGTGTTTTGGATGTTCATTTTCACAACAACTGCATTTTGGGTGCCTGAAAATGCAAGCTTCTGAAAACGGGTTTCGAGGAGCAAGGTTTTGAAAACCGTTATCGTCCCCATGTAAACAACAAAAATGCAAATGTGTGAAAACGGTGATGTCATGCGCATACGTATACATGTTCAGTCTGTAGGCGTATAGTGTTTCTTTACAACTGGCCTGGCATGAATAATACAATGTTTTTAGTTGTTTTCGTGGATCTGTGAACAGGGATTGTTTTGACAACGTTGTCGTTTGTACGTGAAAAAAGCAAAGGAAAAACGTTGCTGTTTTTAGTACAACGTTGTCATGTAAACATACCCTAAGAATATATTTTTGCTAGCTGGAATGCTCGATTTTCACTTGATTAAACATGCCCTACGTGTAAATCACATTGTGCACATTTCCAGATAATAGTGGGAACGGTGTGGAAAAAGCTGTTTTGTTTGGAAAAACAAGTCTTTCGTTTAGTGGTCTCTAACCAGTGTCTCAAATTGTTTCCTTTCATTCTCTCTGATCCTTAATCCTTATTTCACTCTTATGACCACCCCGCCTTCTCTCTAACTCTCTTTCAAGTCTCTTTCTGTCTTTTTGTCTCTCACTTCCTTTCCTTGTCTTTCCCACTTTGACCTTTAGCTTTCTCTCTCCATCCCGGCATTTCACTTTAAATGACTAGTGAATGGATCGGTCGGGGACGGCACATCAGTTTTGCCAGTGGAATCAGAGGGCTTTGCAGGGACATATATTGCGTTTTTACAGGGCTAACAGGGGGATAAATTCAGCTGTCCATCACGACAAAGACAATTGATCTGTCGAGTGTGAGTAAAGGAAGACACTCTCAATTAGAGGAAGGGATGCATGGCATGAAATGAAAGGAGAGACTGTGAAGGAAGGAGAGGTGCCTCCATCTCTGAGTCCTCTATGTATGTCTCGATCTCTCTGTGGGTCCATCAATCTTGGTTATCTGGAAAACCTGACCCAAAAAGGAGGAAAAGTCGAGCTCTCTCTCACCAAACTACTTCCACTCTGTCTGTAAGTGACATACAGACACACACATGCATAGTCAATGCACAGAAACTCAACCTGCCATGAACACACACACACACCATTTATTAATCCACATCCCCCATGGGGACTGCTGACTGGTCCCCACAATGTAAATAATCTCAGGTTTTACTATCCTTGTGGGTACCATTTGGTCTCCACAATGTAATATAAACCTGTACACACAAACACACTTAAAAATAAAAGCTTAAAAAAACATGCTTTACAATCTGATGACAAAGCAGAACCTTTTCAATTTTATACATATTTTAAGCTAATATGATATAATAGGAGAATCTTAAGTTCTTATGAAGTCATTGGGGAACAATTTTAAGTTCTTATCAAATCCTAGGAGAACCTTTTTAAGTTCTAATGATATCATAACCCTTTTAAGTTCTTATGATGTCACAGGAGAACCTTTTTAAGTTCTTGTGATGTCATAAAAGAACCTTTTTAAGTTTTTATAAAGTTATTAGGGAACCATTTAATGTTCTTATGATGTCACAGGAGAACATTTTAAGTTCTTATGATGTCATAAGGGAATATTTTATGTCAGAACGTTTTTAAGCTCTTATGAAGTCATAGGAAAACTTTTTAAAGTTCTTATAATGGCAAAGAAGAACCTTAATGAAGTCTTATTTTAATTTCTTATGATCCCATAATAGAACCTATTTCTCTCATTAACTCATTAATAAACTATTATTAACTAATTTTTATTAAAAACATTATTTCATGTGATATTTCTATACATATAGAAAAAAAATTAAAAAAAATTAAAATACTAACAAAAATACATTGCCATGATAATCAAAATGATCAAATAATCACATTTATATTATAGATAGTTTTCTGATAAATGATAATTCATATCTTATTAAAATTCATTTTATCGACGAAAATGCTCTCCCTGAATGTCTATTTCCCGTCACACCAGAGTTTGCCTCGATATAATTCATTTTAAATGACATAATGAAGAGGAAGTGACATCATTCAAGTTTTGATGATAAATAAATAAAATTACTAACACTAAATAATATCAAATATATATTTGTTTTTCCATTTACACTTTTAAGAACCCTTAAATTTACCATAAAATTCAACAGACTGTTGAGTTTTTTTACTCTTTCCTACAACAGTGCATATCCATGCAAAAATGTCCAGTGTGTGTCTGCATCAAAACTCTAAAACTCAAGAAAGTGGTTCTCCCAGCACCTCCGTGGAGGGTAATAATCAGACGAAAGGAGTGACAACACTTATGTAAGGCGTGTAAGGGCCGGCCCAAGATCCTCTGGGGCCCTGTATGACTGTCGGGTCTCATCGAGGTGCGTCATTATATATGACTCTTAAGAAGGGGACATCTACTGATAATGGTGACACTGATGTAGAGTGACAGGAAGGTGGGGAGAGAAATAGAAAAGGAAGAAGAAAAAAGAAGAGTGGAAATCTACCTCCCCTGCTCTCACTGTCAGCTGGCTTCACCTGGATTGGCCTGTTCATCTGTGCAACACAGAGAGAAGAACGAGGGAGGGGGAGAGACAGGACAGACAGAAAGAAGGGAAAAAGACAAGAGAAGACATTAGATTTGTAGCACAAAAAAAGTGTTCACATTTGCAGTTAGTATCAGTACGGTGGTATACGAGTCATTTGTGTGCATATACTGTAACATTTGATGAAATGCCCTAAACACAAAAAGCTGCTAGTAAGTGTTTTGTGAGCTTAAATATGTTCATTCAAAATGAATCACAAACTTATTCTATTAAAAATAATTTTTCATGTGATGGTTTTTACATATCCATACAGTAGTCATTGAAACTATTATACTAAAAACTAAACAAAATAAAAATACTAACATTGAAATTAATGAAATTATTATACTAAAAACTAAATAAAATAAAAATACTAACAAAAATACACTGCCATGATAATTAAAATAATCAAATATTATTATTATTTCTTATTAAAATTAATTTTAACAATAATTCTTCTCTACATGAATTTAGATTTTCCTGTCACAGTTATTTGCCTCGAAATAATTCATTTTAAATGACATAATGAGGAGGAAGTGACATCATTTGAGTTTTGAGGAGCCAAGTTCAAAGTTGTAAAGTTCTATGCTAATATTCATAAATAGTTGTTCTTTCATGCTTGACACAATTTCTCAAGCATAACATATCCACCCTGGCACATGAAAAAAGCTTATTTATTTTCAACTACTATTTATAGAAAAGTAGATTGGATGCTTAAAAAAAAATAGAAGGCCATAACCATTGCCATAACAGGTGAGCTGCAGCAATTTTGGCAATTCATCAACACAAAAATATTCTTTCTCATAGAAAAAAATCGCCTTACAAAATGGAAAATTACTTAGCTTTACAATAGTAAAAGTCAGAGACACAGAGCAAAACAGAACTGAATATTAAAACGCATGCTACATGCAGCACAATAAACCTCATTTATATAAGCACATTTGCATACATCTGTGTTTATGTGTATGAATGGCACCTGAATACAAATGTGTGTATTTGTGTGTGTGTGTGGTCTCACTAAAAGACGTTCACAATCATAAAGTGTTTCGTTCTGCTTCCTTCACTCGTGGCAGATTCCCGACTGACTCCGGCTCAATAATACATGTAAGCCATGGAACGGTCTGTGGCAATCAATTTTTAATAATGCCAATTGTCACGCTGCCAGCAGGAAGGAGACGAGAGGAGAGGAACGGACCCGTGCACAGTGGCGGATCCTGGCATGGGCGATACAGACAGTCGCACAGGGCGTCAGCGGTCTCTAGGGAGGCACAGGGCTCTGCCCCCGAAAATAAGACACAGACTCCACTTCTCTATCGCTCATCCGCAGCAGTTTACTCGCTATCTGCTTCACGCGCCCCTTTTGCTGAAAATGAGTTGTGACGTAGTTGTCCCTGTGCTTTACTTCTATGCCTCGTCTCACTTCTGTCTGCAGCAGAGAAACAAAAAGGTCCTTGAGAAAAAGTCTCTTTGGCTGCTAAAAGCCAAAAATAGGGGAAGCATAATAGCGCTGTACAGTACAGGACAAGCCATATAAATCAAATAAAAAAATACATAATGTTCCTTGGATCTCAATCCACTTATATGACATTGCAATTTTATTTGGTTTAATAAAAAAGGCATATTTACTACTGAGCCATGTGATCATGAATCATTTTAGTTAATTATTTTTATTCTGTTTTTGAATAATCATTGTGACCTTTCATTTTTCAACACTGTAAAAAAGAATTGTTGGTTTAACTTAGAAAAGTAAGTTACCTGGTTGCCTTAAAATTTTGAGTTCATTGAAATTAAAGATTTGAGTTGATACAATGAAGGCGATTGGTTTAATCAACAGAAACTCAAATTAATATGTTATCTGAACCACATTAATTATTGAAGTTGATTTGACAAAAGAAAAAATGTTGTGATAACAAATCATGAAAATAATTTTTTACAGTAAGTTAAGATGAAAATTCACGGCTTTTTTTTTTTGTTATATAAACCTTAAAATAACCTTAAAGTCACTTTGGATTAAAGTGTCTGCTAAATGAATACATGTACATATATATATATTTGTCCATCATTACTCCAGTCTTCAGTGTCACATGATCCTTTACAAATCATTCTAATATGCTGATTTACTACTCAAGAAACACTTATTATTATTATCAATGTTGAAAACAGTTGTGCTGTTTCATATTTTTGTGGAAACTGTGATACTTTTTTCAGGATTATCTGATAGAAAGACCAAAAGAACAGCATTTATTTGAAATAAAAATCATTTGTAAGAAATGTCTTTACTGTCAATTTTAATTGTGTTTTCCACTCATTTTAAAATTCACTTTAAATTAAATTAATAAATGTGTTTTTTTTCATTACCCAGCATTATTAAATGTGTCCTTGCTAAATAAAAGTAAAACAAAGAAACAAACATTTACCTGACCCTATACTTGTGAAAAGTAGTGTACATATAAGAAATGAAGGAGAATGAGTGAAAAAAGAAGCAGCAACAAACAACAAAGAGAGTATAAAAGTTGTGTGTGCATTTCTATGCTCGTCCTTGCTTATGCATATTAATGATAAACTAATTAAACACCCTGCAATGCCAATAAACCGCCAATTATGTTTATTAAAGTAATCTTCCAACTGCATATTTTACTGGACTCACAGCGACTCATTTACGACAAAAAATACCCACAGTGCACCTGGTCAGCGCACCTGTGGCACCCTGGCTTCGGTCCAGACAAACGGCTCTGGGGTTTCTCACTTCATAAAGTTCACTTCTTTTTCAGACCTGATCACTCACTCCTTATTTTCCTCCATCCCCAGCATCCTCCTCTTTTATTGGCAGTAAAGCCCGGCTAATGTTTTTAATGTGTTTTGATGCATTATTTATTTTACCATGGCTGCTGATAGTGAGGGCGGAGGGAATAGTGAAAAGAGAGAGAGGGAGAAAGAGAGGTAGATTTGGACATAGATCGGGGAGCAGAGCAAGGTCACAGCCACACACACACACCGTCTCGGTATCCCAGCAGGCCTTTACTCACATACATTTTAATATTTCCCTCCCAATGGCACAAATGGACTCTGCTATGTGTGCTAATTGTGTTCCCCGACGAGAATCTCACCACACTCATACGGGAGCGTTGCTCTCACACACACGAAAAACACAAAAAGCTGAAAGTAAGTTTTCATGTGATTATTTTTTACATGCCACCGAGGTCATCGGAATTCTTTTAAAAATGTAAAAATAAACAATAAGCTTTCATATGTTAATTTAAAATTAATCAAACTTGTTCTATTAAAAATATTATTTAATGTGATGATTTTTACATAGTCATCAAAATTATTTTACAAATTAAAAAAGCTTAAATATGTTAATTTAAAAATTATTCAACGTTATTCTATTAAAATATGATTTATATTAAATATTATTAAAAATATTATTAATATGTGTTGCTGTTTACATGCCTATACAATCATTACAAATTTCTTTTAAAAATAAAAAGCTTAAATATGTTAATTCAAAATTAATCAGTTATTATATTAAAAATATCATTTATATTTAATATTATTAAAAATATTAATATTTTATGATTTTTACATGCTCATACTGTCATCAAAATTATTTTACAAATTAAGAAAAAACTTAAATATGCTAATTCAAATTAATGGTTATTCTATTAATAATATTATTTATATGTATATTAAATATTATTAAAAAATTATATTGTAAAATATTATTTACATTTATATATTTATATATTGTTAATATATGGCTTATTTTACTCATACAGTCATTTAAAAAAATAAAAAAATAAAAATTACTAAAAATACATTGCCATAATAATAATAATAATAATAATAATAATTATATATATATATATATATATATATATATATATAATGGCAATGTATAAATATATTACTAAAAATACATTGCAATAATAATGACAATTATATATATATATATATAGATATATATATATGTATATATATATATATAAAAAGCTTTCTACAGCTATTTAGAAATTAATATTTGGAGAGCGTTCCTCACACACACGGCATTTATGCATCCCGACAAGAGAACATGCTTGAAATGCACTCACATTCCCAGGCTGAATCGGACGTGTACATGTGGAATGAGATCTTGTGCACACTCAGTACGCACATTAAAACTGAACGTGATGGCATGTCATAAAAACTGAGCTGAATGAAACATAATGTGGCATTTGGAGACATTTGTCATTGTGCTGCGCCACAGGCTTCCACATTACTTCCGAACTGTGATTTCAGAGGCCCCGAGAGGACTTTCATCCACCACAGCTAGATGGCAGCATTGAGCAGGCCAATTTTTAGCCTCCCTGAGCTTCACATCACATATTCCGAGAGGGCAAAACCTTTTACACAAAGGAACAGAAAAATAGAAGCAGAAACGGCCTCCCGCACAAATACAAGCACGCAAATCCACTCACATACGCACAAAATCACCCATAATTCCACAAAATTACCCTTCTTTATAAATATAGTAGCACAAAAACACTTTTATCTCTCTTTCTCTCTCTGTACCTCACCTCACCGGAAACCTTCTGTCTCCATCTGTACAGGCCCCGCCGTCCGTATCTCCGCCACTGAGCCACAGCATGGCACGGCCTTATGGTGATGTAACTCTCTGGCACACACATAAACACACGGCGGGCTAAACGGCCACAGAAACGTACGTGTGGGTGTCACGTCTGCGCTGAGGGAGTATCTTCCACCACAGGGTTCTTTTTTCCTCCTGTTAGCTCGTTCTAAAGCGCTCCAGAAAGCTGTGATGAGCTGTTACACACCACCTGCATGTCCAATTCTGCATAATATCTCTGCTTCTGATATTCAAATACATGTACAGTAATATAGATGCTCTCTGTATGGTTTAGAAAGATAAAGTCTTGGCATGTTTTGGCTTTGAACCTGTAATGTTATGGTTAGCACACTGTTAGCCAACCAACACTGAACCCCAATGACTTTTAATGTATGGATAAAACACTGAGATGATTTTATATTCTTTTGTAATAAAGAAAGAAAGACGAAGGCAAGTGAATGATTTTCAATAATTTACATTTTTGGGTGTACTATCCCTTTAAGGCAACTAGTGTTTATGAAGCTTCTAACTGATGCTACAAAGTAACTGGTAAGCGATGTAAAAATATAACAAATAGTGAAAACATGAAATAGCAAAACCGACTTTGGTTATGTAAAATATCCTATCTGACCCTTTTTCTAGCTGTCTTGTGATGAATGGAAAGCATGCAATGAATAATCCATCACTTTTCCTCGGCTCTCCCAGAGAAAAATAAGTATGATGAATATCACAGCCTTTATATTCAAATACTAAAGGCTGGGCTGTCTGTAAAATACTGTTACAGTGAGCTTTTAAAAAGCCAGGCTTTTAAATTGCAGTCACGTAGCAAGAGCAGAGAGCAAACTTTTCTACAAACTAAGGCAGAAAAATTCAAAGTTCATTCTCACAGTAGGAACAATAATATTCCTTTCATTTCCCCACAAAGGGATGCGTGCTCTTTCTGGGTTTGTGGAGGAGGAGGTAATTCTTGAAGGATGAGCTACCCTGCCTTTGTTGTGCTGGGCTCAGATTGCATTGAGAGTCATTCAAGACACGAGAGCCAGCAAACAAATACTAAATAAAAACATAAAGATAAATTATAAATCTACAGTCCTGCACAGAGAACACTGCAGAGTAGCAGACCTCCCTAACAATGACAGGGTTTCAATACAGCGGGGTCTAGAAGTCTGAGACCACAGAAAATCTGGCATTTTTTTTGTCATATAAACCTTTAAGTCATTTTGGATTGAAGTATCTGCTAAATCAATGCATGTAAATGCAAAATAAACTAAGAGTTTTAATAATACTATTTAATACAATTTTTTCTGAAGAACAGAGCTCAGTTTAACTGCTCAGAATAAACAAGGGACTCAAGATCAACTTGGATTTTGTGTCCAAGTGCTTTACTTCCTTTTAAAATAATTCGATAAATTCATGATTCATATATCACACTATTCTATAAAACCTATTTAGTTTGAATTCATTTTTAGTACATTTAAATAATACATATTATTTTATTATTCTTTGTTATCTTAAACCCCCAAAATGTCAGGTGGTCCAACTGTCCGAACAAATGAACAGGCTAAGAAAACTATTTAAAATGTTGTCTTAATAATAATAATAATAATAATAAAAAAATAAAAACGAAATACTATGGCATCATTTTAGGTGTGAAACCTTTCATATAAACAAATTTTATGAATATTAGTAGTTTTAAAGCTGTTAAGATAATTGAAAAACAATCTGTATATTCTCAAATGTCAGGGTGGCACAACAGCAAATTTTACTATGAATTGACAAGATAATAGCAGTTAACATGATATTGCGTCATCCAGAGGACCCCAACTGATCCTTGTGGCAGAGTAGATCTCTCTCAAATACTGGTAAAAACTGCTAATTTCAAGTATGGGTAGGTTGGTTCACTTTCCATGTCAGATGGTACAACTACAGTATATATACATACAGTATGACTATTTGGTTGTACCACCTGACATAAAAAGTCAAAAAATGAATTTAAAAACACTTTAAAATGTTATTTAACAACTGAAACTTGTTTAAACACATTGTTCATGACTCAAAAATATGCCTTACATTGGTTTTGAAAAAAAAAAAAATGTCTGAGGCTTTATTTGTCAATGACCCATACAAAGTGTTTTAACATATGTAGCACTTAAGAGCAGCTTTAAACACCCACTAACACACACATCTCTTCAATGAGGAAAGTAGTCTGTTGGGAACATATACAGCAACCCAGTGACCTCCAGTTTCCACTTGGCACTCTCCAAATGTTACTTCCTGCTTCTTCCAGGAACCTCTCCTTCCCATTCAGCACAGCCTTATTTTACCCAGAGCACCAGGGGCATCTGCTCAAATTTGGATTTCACTGAATTATTAAACCATCACAGCGCCTATAACTCACACTCATTTTCTTTCCCTCTCTCTCCCTCCCTCACTGCAGCATGTCCTGAGGTAAGTCTTTAAAGCGCCGGAGTCCCGTGGCTCCTTGTAACCTTCCCAAACGACACGGATGGCTGCCTCTTTAAACCCCTGCCACCGTCCTCCTCCTTTCCCGGCGCCCAGGACGCCCGTAAAAGCCCTGCGCGTTTTACACCTCCCGCAAAAGTGCTTTGCACCTCGAGAGCTTCCGAAGGGTTTCATTTAATGATCCAGGAGTGTAAAATAGTGCATGCTTTGGAGGCACGTCTATAAATTGTGTCAAATGAAAATGAGACAACTTTACCGGAGGGGGGAGACAGGAAAGTGCTCTTTCAGGGCCTGATCCGGTGTGAATCTGCACAGAAACTCTGCCATAACAGGTGCATTCTGAAGCACCTGGCTAATTAAACAGGAAAGACTGTTTTTTTTGCCAGAAATGTGATTTGTGCACTTTATTGTGAAAATGACTACTAGGAACTTAAATGCAACGTCATGCAATGAAAGACATGAACTAATCGAACCCAAAAAGACATGAATTTGCCATCTGCCTGTGAAATATTGACATTCAAAGTTTTTTCTCTAATCTTTTTAGCTCTGTTTCTTTAGTCAGTATCTGTGTCAATTTTCCCTTTCAGTTTGAATGTCATTAAAAATGACACAAAACAGCATTCCCAACTGATTTCATTTTTATAAAGTGACATTTCACAGGATATTTGTTGGGAAATAATGTAGGGCAGGATTTTATGCATCAGGATTTGATTGGATTATGAAATATGTTAGGCTTTGACATTACTGGTTAATATTATTTATCCCCGCTCATGAGGCATTGGTTACATCAGCAAAAAAAGGTTATGAAAACCTTTTATTCTTTAACCGTGCACTAGTGAATCATGCACAATAAGACCAAAGTTATTATTTAGACTGTAAATAATGCCATTTCAATTTCATATTGTTCTTATGTTTATAAATGAGCTGTACTTAAATGAATTCACTTTTTTTTTTTCAAAGTTTCTTTAATATTGCTCTTGTGCTTCATACTCATCATTTCCTCCATGCAGTAAAGTAAAAGAGTTTTATTTTCCCTATTTATAAAGTGCAACATGAACTTGAGGTGAGACACTCTTATGGGAATAAAGCTGAAACTGGATTTGAAACGAGAGATCTTTCACCTTTGCCTGTGAGGCTGTCTGAAAGTGAATAATGCCTATTTGATTTGTATCCTGTGACATGATAATATATAAACTTGACTTCGAAACACTTTGTTTTTGCTGTTACAGACCTCAACCTAATGCATTACTGATGCATATAGTAACTGATTATATGTAATCTGTATTATGTAATTAGATTTCAAATATTATACTTGTAATTACATTATATTACATTTTAGATCAGATTATAGTCACCGTAAACCCTAACGCTCAAAATAATTGGTTTGAAACTAGTTCAAATTAGCAAATTAGTTCAATTAAATTAACTTTTATGAGTATTTAGAACTTTCTTTTTCTTTTGAGTTCACAAAACTGACACATTTTAAGTAATCTGAATTGTTTCATTGTTTAAGTTTTATTACTTGTTTCTTTTAATTTAGACAAACTTAAATTTACCTGAAACTGGGCTGGGATTTTTATTTCCCAGCATACTTTGCCATGACACTCAAAGGGGAGAGTAAATGATAAAATTACGTGTTATATGATGTTTTTTTGTGCAAGATTAATGTTAAGTGTGGGATTTAGTAGTGATTAATGTTTTAGAAGAGTTTCTGTTATGTGTGGGGTTTGAGAACAAGTTTATGTTAAATATTCTATATTGCTGTATTCTTTCAGCAAGTGCTATGCTAATGTTATCAAAGCATTGTGTTACCAATTTACATTGGCTGAATTAGCTAGTTATAGTAGTTAAATTGCTAGTTAAATTGCCACTAATAAAAATACTTAAATTGAGATTAAATGATAATTTTGTTGGCGCCGATAGCCTCATGGGCAGCGCACAGTCAATAGCGTCGTTGCACTTTAGGTGACCTTTCCTGATCCCATCCCCTTCTCTCTCTCCCACTTTGCTTCCTGTCAGCTTACTGTCCTATCATAATAAAGGCAAAAATTCCAAAAAATACATCTTAAAAAAAAAGATTTCATGATAATTTTAAGTTCAATGTATGAATTAACTTACTTAAAATGTTCAAGTTAAGAGCAATTAAAATGTATAAGTACAAAACTGAAATCTGCCAGGTCTGCTTAAACTTTGCATTTCTTAACTTAAAAATTTGATGTAACTGATTACCTTAATTTCTTTGAGTTTTGCCAACTTATTCGTGTTGTAGAGTGTACATTTTTATTGACTTCATGATTATGTAATATTCACAGAATGACAGTAAATTATTCATAACTTATTGATTCTCACTAATCTTTTTAATGGTTCTTTCTAAAACAGCCTATTGCTTATGTATGTACAGAAAGGCTTCCAGTTTTGTGAAGTCAGAGGCTACACAGCATAACAAATAAAATATTTCATCTTTTTAGTGTTTTATTTTTATCGTTTAATTAATTACCACCTTTTCATCAACTTACGAGCATCAATATCAGTTTAAGAAACCCTGATGTCATGTAATGTTTAATGCATCATTTTGTTGATAATTTTTTTTTCTCTTTGTTTTTTTATCACTATAGTACAAGATTATCCTATTCAAATCTATGTGATAAACAAGTTAAGGCTAAAGGGTCAAAAGTAATCTAAAAGTAGTCTGATTATATTACCTAAAATGTGTAATGTAACAGATTACGTTACTAACTACAGTTTTCATCGTGTAATTTGTATTCAGTAATGGACTACAATCTACCCACTGGTAACAGATTAATTGTCAATTATTAAAATATACTTTCAACCTTTTCTACCTATTTAGTACCAGCACCAGCCTTTTGCTCCCTCTCTTCTGATCCAAGTGTTTCTCCAAGCGTGTGTATCGGTGTGTGTGTGTGTGTGTGATGAGCTCATTAAAGTTGGGCCTAATCCATTAGAGAGGCAGATTACACATCACAAACACACACTCGCTCTCCCATCACTGCATAATTACACATATGAAAGCAATAAACAGCTGCAATAAGCTGCCTCCGGTCATTATGATAGTGACGATAAAAAGAGAACATTTATTTGACAACACGGGGAAAGAGACAGACGTAGAGAAAAGGAAGAATATGTCCCTCTTTATTACATTACACCTCCTCCCTCTCTCTCAGTAATGCATTGCTTTGCGGTGTATAGCGTAAAGCCTTGGTTGCAAATAAATCCTGCATTCTCTCAGAGAAGTAAACATAAATCACTGCACAACATCCCCCTGACTTCCTTGTATTTGCTTTTACTTATCTAATGAATAAAAAATGAAAAACAAGCCCAAAAGCTGTCAAATTGGGGACTCTCTCTCTCTTCTCCCCCTCCTCTTTTTGCATTTCCCCTTTTCTTTTTCTCCTCTCACTACCAAGACACAAAAGTGAAGCCCTAAGTGGACATGCATAATTGCCTAGGGATTATTTATGAGCTTCATACTTCTAGGCCACTTGTGGTGTCTTGCTTTTTATACACTCTTTCCTTTCTCTTTTTGAGTGCCCTTTGACTCTTTTTTGCTACCTTCTTTAAAATGAAATCAAATGCACAGTTATACTGGTGGGCCATTTCCTGTCCTCTAAGTAAAACAAATAATACAATTATCTTATTTTAAAATAATAAGCAATAAATTAAAAAATAAAATAAAATAAAATATGCAATGTAGGAGTCATGTGAAGAGTCAATAAAATAAAATAAAATAAATAAAAAAAATAAAATATGCAATGTTGGAGTCATGTGAAGAGTCAATAAAATAAAATAAAATAAAATAAAATAAAATAAAATAAAATAAAATATGCAATGTAGGAGTCATGTGAAGAGTCAATAAAAAAAAAGAAAATAATATATGTAGGAGTCATGTGAAGAGTCAGTAAAATAAAATAAAATAAAATAAATAAAATAAAGTATGTAGGAGTCATGTGAAGAGTCTAACATAAAATTAAATAAAATATATTAAAATAAAATAGAAGTCATGCAAATAATAAAAAACAAACAAACAAACAAATAAATAAAGTGCATTTCATAGACAAAGGCAAAAAGTCAAAAATATATTTTATAAAAAAAAAAAAAAAAATATTGGGACAAGTCTCATACTGGTTTGCTATTGTGACCATGGTTAAGTGAAACTGACTCTAACCACTTAGTGGTACTTGCTCACTTCTACTGTTAGACATAAATGGGTCAAAAGTGGATCATGTGACCCATCAAACCTTGCCGTAAAGTGATGAGAGAGGTTGGGATGGGGTGAAAGCAACCATCTGACCTTGCATTCTCTTTCCATAGTGTCAAAAAAGTCAGACGAGTGGAGGAAGGGTGGAAACAGAGGTGTGGGAACGAATGGGAGAGAATCGTGGCACAATTACTGCAAATGTGATGGATGTCGAAAGTCTTGGGTAGGAAGGTGTCAGGATATCAGAAGCCACCTCTTCTCTCCTTGTACTGCGTGTGACGCATAAGCCTTTTTCCGAGAGAGAGGCCACAGCAAACCCAGTCCTCAGGGACTATTTAGCGCTCCTACAGCAGTAAGCAATCATTACAGCAAAGAACTGCCTCGCTTTAAATGGAGTTAAACACACAGACTGGAACAGAAGATCACCCACACCAACACATACACACAACAACAATACATGCCCCTTCAATATACTGACATGCCCAGGCATGAAAACACACACAAACACAAACACACACACACACACACACACACACACACACACACACACACACACACACAGATAATCTCCAGAACACACACAATCATCTGTCCTTGAGTGTCTTACCATCATCAGACACCCAGAAATGAAAATTCTGTCATTATTTACCTGTATGACTTTTTATTTTCCAGAACACAGAAGACTATGTTTTCCATGTAATTCAAATGAATGTGGATGGAAGCTTTCAAGCTTCAAAAAGGAGCACAAAACATCACAAAATGACAAAAGCATATTCACTGGTAAGATGATTTGAATTTGACACTGCCAAGGAAAGCTAGGAATTCACTGAACTTTTGTCATGGCACTAGTTATATTTTCTCCAAGTTGTGAGCTTGAATTCTGAATTAAATATGATGAGAGAGAAAGTCTGAGCATCACAAAGTAATATAAAAACAATAAACCGAAACCCTGTCTTTCTTTTTTATTGTTCTCACTGACTGCACATAACAGCAAACTTTCTAATTCATGAACAAATGACTCCTATGAGCAGGTTCTTTTTAAACAATCGGTCAAGTCACAAATCAGTGTACACTAGAAAAAGTATACATACTGTAAATGTACAAAATATTTTTTTTTTGCAAGCAACATTATTTAAAAGTTTTTTAATTCAGCAAGGATGCAATAAATCGATCAAAAGTGACAGTAAAGACATTATTATAATGTCACAGAAGTCTGAAATGCTGTTCTTTTGGGCATTCTATCTATCAAAGAATCCTGAAAAAATGTATAATGGTTTCCACAAAAATATGAAGCTGCACAACTGTCTTCAAAACTGATATAGGATCATGTGACACTGAAGACTGGAGTAATGATGCTGAAAATTCAGCTTTGCCATCCCAGGAATAAATTACATTTTAAAATATATTAAAATAGAAAACAGTTATTTTGAATTATAACAATATTTCGCAATAATACTGTTTTTTACCGTTTCCGCCACTAAATAAAAAAATAAAAACAGTAATTGCGACTTTTTATCTTAGAATTATGACTTTTTATCTCGCAATTGCGAGTTATAAAGTCAGAATTGCGAGATATAGTCTCACAACTGTGTGATATAAAGTCACAATTCTGAGATATAAACTCGCAATTGTGTGATATAAAGTCACAATTCTGAGATATAAACTCGCAATTGCGTGATATAGTCAATTCTGAGATATAAACTTGCAATTGCGTGATATAAAGTCACAATTCTGAGATATAAACTCGCAATTGCCTGATATAAAGTCACAATTCTGAGATATAAACTCACAATTGCGTGATATAAAGTCACAATTCTGAGATATAAACTCGCAATTGCGTGATATAGTCACAATTCTGAGATATAAACTCGCAATTGCGTGATATAAAGTCACAATTCTGAGATATAAACTCGCAATTGCGTGATATAAAGTCACAATTCTGAGATATAAACTCGCAATTGCGTAATATAAAGTCACAATTTCGAGATATAACGTTTCAAACAATTGTGAGTTTATATCTCACAAATGTAAGAAAAAAAAAGTCAGAATTCTGAGATAAAAAGTCGCAATTACCGTTTTTATTTTTTTATTTAGTGGTGGAAACGGGCTTCCATAGTTTTTACTCTATTTTTGAATAAATAAATGAAAGCTTGTTGAGCATAAAATAATACTTTAAAAAAAATAATTAAAAAATCTTACCAACCCTAAACTTTTAAACCACAGGTTTTTCATTATATTGTAGTAGTTCTTTGAAAGTGACAGACTGGAAAGCAAATGCTGGCTGGAAACACAGATCGCACCAGCCGTGTATGTTTATGTGTGTGTGTGTGTGTGTATGTGTGGAGGCTGACTGACGTCACATGCTCACTCTCGGAATCACAGACTCCATCTGCGCTCATTAGAATAGACTCTTGTGCAGATGTGCCCCCATCCGCTCCTTAACAATAAACTCAATAAACTCACATGTACATTATTAGACTATTGCTTTCCAATGAATGCACTTGCTATCTCTTTCTCTCGCTGAATCAGCCAAGCACCCACCGGCTCCTCTTAACACACACACATACACGGCTGTCATTCATGTGACTAACACCAGAGTGGCGACATTCCTCGGAAAAGGTCAGCAAAGCCCTTCAAGATGAGTGCGGAGCACAGCTGGGTTATTTTGATTCAGTCTCCGAGGGTTTGCGACATCCATCCTCTTCCCATGCTCACAGATGTTTGCATGTGTGTACACCTAGCGAAGCTAATCTTATTAGCACCTCGGAGGATTCTCGGTAGCGAAGGCAACAAACTCTGAGGCTTTAAGTGTGACAGCAGGAAGGCCTGCCAAAAGTGAAGTGAAACAGATAGATTCCCAATTTAATCCTCAGGAATTGATTAAAACCTTTTCAAATCAGCACCAGACTATTGAACTCAAATCCCTCGGAGAACCAGGAACCAGAAATGTTTCAGCTACAATCAGGGACAAGATAACTGTGGGAGTTGGGAATCTGCATGTAGTGTGGTATTGATTTACAGACAACAGCATTAAAACACAGTGTTGTTGAAGTCTCTAAGAGTCCAGCAGCAACAATAAACTGCCTATTGCATGAGCCTTTGGCTGAACAAGACAATTGCCTGCTTAGTAATGTGCTCTATGGGCACTGGAAGAGGTAGTTAAATTATATACAGTAATGACCTAAACTATAAACTATAAATAAATGTCACGGCAATGACAGAAAAATGCTAGTGTCAGCCACAAAAATGAAAGAAAAAAACAAAAACAAAAAAAAAACACTGCACTGCCACTGAACATTTTCAATGATCTTGTACATTTAAGTTTTGGATTAGTACTAAAAAAGTATTAAAATCAATACTTTTATTCAGCAAGAATGCATTCAAATTGATCAAAAGAGACAGTAAAGACATTTATAATGTTACAAAAGATTTACATTTCAAATAAATGCTAATGTTCAAAGAATCCTGAAAAAATTAATCATGGTTCACAAAAATGTTAGGCAGCACAACTGTTTTCAACATCAATTACAATAATTAGGGATGCACCAATCCACCTTTTTTCGCTTCCGATACCGCTTCCGATACCTGGGATTCAGTATCGGCCGATACCGATACCGATCCGATATTCAAGTAATAATAAAAAAAAGTGCTAAATTACCTAAAAAACTGTATGCCTCAATGTGTGGAAGAAACTAGGATCATTCTTTTGTGCAAGGTATCAGGCTTGACTTAAACATTACTTTCCTAACTTTGTAAAACAAAATAACAAACAGACACAAATGTAGTGAATAATTTATTAAATAATTGTGCATCAGTGCAACAACTGTAAATAAACCAATAGCTTCACTAGCTTGGTAGACATTCAAAATAAACAGGAGTCCAGCTGATTCCTTCATCCATGACTCATAACTTGTTTTTCATGAATGTTTGAGTCATATATGACAAACTAAATATATTTATATATATAGGCTATACTATAAAATGAAAAGATATTTCTTTTAAATTTATAGCGGAGTTTTTTTTTTTTTTGCTTATGCGCATCCTGTGTGCAGAATGATGCGCTTGAAGCATGATGCGCTTGAAGAGTCACAGCGCTCAGCGGCAGCGCTCCGCATTGAAAAGTTCAAAGCACAAAATGAAGATTTATTGATGCGTATTGTATTACCGGTATCGTTGTCTACAGATGAAGTATAATAATAGAAACATTGGTTCATCTTGGAGAGAGTTTCATTGTGTTGACTGTCGTAACCGAATGCGACACGCAGTTTGAATGCTGAATGGAGAATGACTGACAGCCGCAGCGGAGGGAGGCATTTACGTGAACTTTAATTTAACGACTTAAATATTTATCTGTACCTCAAATTAAACTATGGAATGGCTTCAGAACACTTGGAATATAGTGCACGGAAACCTTATGGTGCTTTTGAATGTTTTTGTGCCTTTTGTGGAGCTTAACAATAACACAGAATAGTAGCCTACATGCACAATATCGGATTTGGATCGGTTCCATCCGGCCGATACCCGATCCGGAAAAAATGGCAGTATCGGAGCCGATACCCGATCTGAGTATCGGATCGGTGCATCCCTAACAATAATAGATGTTTATTGAGCACCAAATCTGCATATTAGAATGAATTTTGGAGGAATGTGACACTTAGCTGGGTTTCCATCCAAAAGTGAAGTGAATCTTTTCAAAGTTCACAAAAAAACCAAAAACAAACAAACAAACAAACAAACAAAAGAAATGCGAATTAGGTGAGTTTCCATCAAGTTGTTTGAGCGGATGACGATGGTATTGGTCACAGGCGTCTGGAGTTTTTGTTCAGTGCTAACTTAAACACCTCTGATTGGCCATCGAGTTCAAGAACTCAACAGATATCTTTGTGATTGGCTACATTGCTCAACGCTGCAAAACACGTTGTAAATAGAAACCTTACACACTGGATCGTTAGCCAAACCAATATGCTATTATTACGGAGAAAACTGATCCTAGACCAGCCGTTATGGGCAGCTTTTCCTCTAAAAGCAGTCAGAAGCAGCAGCAGGCAGTGGCTTAAGTGAGAAAATTCCATGCTAGTCTCAATGTATTTGCGTGTTTTTCTCTTCACGAGAAGCGACTAACTTTTGTGTAATGAAATCATCAGGCGCACAATCGCACAGAGAGAAAGATAAGATGGAGTGTCGGTACCCACCGGCAAAAACATAAATCGCCGCCTACGGTATTGGTAACCTAGTAACTAGCAGTAAATAAAACACCATAAACAGTCTATTAGTCACGTGGGTTTAATATATGCTACGTCAAAATTTATTCTGTAAATAAATTTTACCGAATCCATCTCCCATTATTCGCATTAACTCTTTTGCACAAGTCAAAAAACCACCTCAAGCAAGCATAAAAAACTTTTTGCAAATTAAAGGATTTTTTTTTTCCGAAATTTGCCATTTCCATCACTCGTTTCTGATACGATACTTCAAAATACGCATAAAAACAGGGTGATGAGTGGAGCAATGATGCTGAAAATTCAGCTTTACCATTACAGGAATACATTACATTTAAATATAATCAAATAGAAAACAGTTATTTTAAATTGTAATGTCACAGTATTACTGTTTTTACTGTATTTTTGATCAAATAAATGCAGCCTTGGTGAGTAGAAGAAACTTTTAATATGCTGATTTGGTGCTCAAGAAATATTTCTTATTATTATCAACATTGAAAACGGTTGTGCTGCTCAATATTTTTGTGGAAACCATGAAACATTATTAAGGCTCCTTTGATGAATAGAAAGTTCAAAATAACAATGTATTTGAAATATAAATCTTTTGATTAATTTAATGCATTCCTGCTAAATAAAAGTATTAATTAATAACAAAACTAAACTGCCCCTAAAACCTGTGGGGAAAAAAAAAAAAAAAAATGTATACAATCTAAAGGCTTTATGTTTAATTTGGTGGTTCATGGCCAGAATAAGCTGCAATGTAGACCAGACGAAAGGCTACACACACACACACACACACACACACACACACACACACTCAAATGAAAGAAATATGGAGTAAAAACTCATTCACCCTCAGAGTGGCAAGGACAGCAAAGAGCAGCAGTCACTTCAAGCACTTTCTAAAACATAATCGTTCCTGCCTCCACAGACCCCCTGCCACCCCTCGAAACGACCTGCCCCCACCAACAGCACCCCCCATGCCCCCTGCCAGCCAGTCAGTAGCATTTTAGAACAATGATTAAAATCTTTAATAATTTAAAACATGCTCCTCAAAGAGGGAGGGGTGATGAGAGAGAGAATAAGAAAGAAAGAAAAAGATAGGGATGGTGACGGCTGAGAGGAAACACTGTTTCATATTTCCGCTCTTTGAAGAGAAATGAAATAGTGTCCTCTCCCCACGGGGCGTAAGAGCAGCACAGGAGCTCCTCTTTCTCCTTAATTTACTCTTTCATTTGTAGACACCCTCTGCACAGTCGGGAGGGCGGCCAAGACCGCCAGCCCGGCCCCCGTGCAGCAGGGACATCGCTTTCATTATTAATGCTAAAAAATTTCACCCAAATTGTGTCCGTGAATTTCTAATGAAGGCCTGGGTCAGAACACATAGTCTCCCGCATTGGGGGATGGAGATGGGGCGGAAATCTCACAAGCTGGTTTTTATTGTCAGGACAAAGAACATTAGCACTCGACAAAGGACCGCAGTCACGTACAGTGGCAGAATTTCAAGTACACTGGCTTTGAAGACTGTTTCAGAAAGTTCGAACTGTTGGCCTGGCAACAAAAAGTCTAAAAATGATGTTTTAACATGACACTGTACTTGGAGGTATAATAAAGATAATTTGCACTGACTGTACCAAACAAATTATGAATAATAAATACTATGGACTCTTGCCATTAAAAGGAAGTCTTTAATGACTTTCAAAGCACACTTCAAGCGATCCGCTCAAACTAAACTCTCCGAGCCTCAATTCATGAAGAACAAACAGAACAAATTCAAATAAATTGTAAAAACATTCTTACATAAATGATCACATTCAGTTTATGTAAGAATGGTTTTAGGATGAATTCTATATATGAAAAAATACAGTCAAGTACTGCACCAGTTTATGCACACAAGAAATTATAAATATTTATAGCAAATAAAAAATTAAAAAAAAAAATGTGAAAACGAGTTGAAAACGAGTACTTGTATTTGTTTCGTCTGTTGAATTTCTCCTAAAACCATTCTAATGTAAATGGAGTGTGGTAATTTAGCAAAACAAATTTGGTAACAAATTAGTTCTGTTCATGTTTCATAAATGAGGCCCACAGCCTCTTTCTAAGAGTTTAATTTGAGCTGACATCTTTTGGTACCACTTGAAATGTTTGCTAATTTCATTTTAGGCACAATTTTTGCCAATTTATTATTATTTTTTTTAGGTACAATTTTTTCCTCCCCACTATGTATATTGGATATCTTCAGTAAAAACGACTGAATTTATTTCGACTGAATTTTTTTGGTGCGCGTACTTCTTTTATTCTTTCAATTCGTGCAGACTATGTCATAACTAAGAACATCATACTACTCTCACTTTTTCTGCAGGATACAGTATGCATGAAATACACAGAGAACAAGCTCGCCAATATTTCCCACAATGCAATGTTTTCAAACTGATCTTTCTAGTGTGACACATAAACTAGAAGTAACAATATCAGTGATTCTAGTGACTGAATTTGGAATAGCATACTAGTCTTACTATTTGCCATATGTTTATATTATTATATGGCAGAAATATTAAGAGTAGTATCCTAGTATGCTATTCCAAATCCAGCCTAAATTTCAAATTTGACTCATTGTCGGACTGGTTTGCTAAACCTGTATAGAATATAGTTCATTTTGGGCAGTTTTTAGTTAGTATGCTAGTATTTCTCAATCCAAACACAGCCATTGTTTGCTGACTGCTCACCAACCTTTTTCATAACCTGAACAAACTCCTTCCTGATCCGGTGTATCACTCTCGGAGGTTCCTCTCTTTCTCGGCACGCCTGGAGCACAGTGTGGCCCAGGGGAGGATTGGACTGTCTGTCACAACTAGAAAAAGTCCTGCCTGGCTCTCCCTGCAGGGACCTGGCAAACCACTTACACGGCCAAACAAAAATCAATAGCTTAATGATCCAAAACTAGTAATAGAAAGAGAGAAAAATCCCACACACCCTCTAAAACAATAAAATGTCTTTTGGCAAGTGCAACTCTTTCCTGTGTCTCAGTGTGTGCACACGTGTGCGTGCGCTCACGTAGCTTAACGTATTGATTTACTGATTCCCCCGTTTTTGTCCAGTTTTCTTCTCTATCCCCGATACCGTATGCTACTGCAAAGACTCCTGGGACGGTTACACTGCAGTGGGACTCTAGGAGTGAAAAAAAGGCTTGTGTCTGCACAAGCTTTCCTCAGCTTATATCATACGGATTTATTAGCACGGGTCACGACCAAATCAAAACCTTGACCCATCTGCTCACTACAATTTATAAGCAGCTAGTGATGGTTTGGCAGGGGATACGCGGTTCTTTCCGGGCCCCGGCTCCAGTGAATGCTCGCCTTCCGTGGGTAATTTAGCGATTAGAGGACAGCTCGTACTTAATGATTTATCCCGGGCCAGGCTCTTGTAAAAGATCACAGGGGTCTAGTTGTTAGCTGCTGGGAGAGGCCGTCCACCGTACTGCACTGCAGTGGGCCACCACTGTCTGCGCTGATATAAAACACTGGGACGCCACATGTCATCAGCAGGACGGGCCTTGAACCGGCCGTAAAGATGATAAGGCTGTTTAGAAACATGACGTAATGGAAGGGGTGACAAAAATGGGGTCGCACGTACAGATTTGTGGCCACCACATGCAGGTAGAATGATCGTTCTCTCTAGCAAAGCGCACATGTGAAATCTAACCTCAAGGAATGAGCTCATGTACACACATGTATAAGCACATGTATATATATATATATATATATATATATATATATATATATATATAAAAAAAACTATTAAAAAACCCACCCAGGACAGAAAATGCAAAGTCAGTGAGTGCAGAATGAGTCCACAATGTGAGTAGGGTTGTCATGACGACTTGTTATCCCGAGTGCTCCTCGAGGCAGCTGGGAAATCAGGAGGGGAGGGCTACGGGGACCGAGGCTATTCTTAAACACACAGCAACAGGCAAATGCAATTACAGGCACAGGGAGACAGTGGCCTAATCAAATCAGCAGGGAGGGGAGGCGAGGAGAGGTTGGTGGGAGGGAGGGGGTGCCGTTGGATGCCTGTAGCTCACGCCTGGAAAAGCTCACCCAGATGCAGACCTCTGCTCTCCAAATGGGGGGTGACATGGTGTGGTGCCTGCATACACAGCGGGCTGCTGGTCCACACGTACACACAAACACAGACCAACACAAAATCACATCCAGCTGTTAGAGGCCAAAAGGTACCCTAATAAATCTACATTTTTCATGCTATGTATGATCACATTAGAGGTATTAAACCTCCAGTGCCTTGAATATATATATATATATATACACAATTGTTAGTCCTGGTCCTCAAATCTGATTGGTTGAGAGGCCTTCCAGGAATGCGATATTGCACCTGTATCAGTACTGGGACTGTTCACTGTTTGTATAACTCCACTTGTCTCTGCACATTCTAGACAGGCAGCATTTCTCCCAGCAAACCACAAAAGATCTTAGAGTAGCGCCATATTTAATTTTTGACAGGAATGAAAACGAGGCTGTGAGGGATAGAATACAGTGCGTTCAGTGGATTATACTGTTGTAACAACATTTCAATTGTTCAGCCAGCGAAATGTCTTTCCGAAAAAAAAAAAACTTTCAGTAGACAAAAACTCCATAAAACTTTTTTAAAAGTTGCGAAAACTATGTGATCTAAGACCTTCATACAGTGTGCCATTGTAAAGTATGTCTATCCCTCACAGCCTTGTTTTCATCTGCTTTAAATTCAATATTGCATCTAACCTGACTAAGGTCTATGGCGGAGGAGAAAACCCACTATAATTTTTGAAATACTGCTGTTGTTGTGCCACGAAATGTAGTTTTAACCCTTTAGAACCTAAAGCTAAAATAGCCCGTTTTCACATATTATTATTTTTTATTATAAAATTCTCAACCAATGTGCTATCTTCAAGTGCAAGGTGTCATTTTTTTCAGAAAACAACTGGGTTTCAATAAATTACAGTTATTGACCATTAATATGTATGGCGAGTTTGTAAATAGAAGTTAAATAGCCAAAAATAAAAAAAAACAAGAAAAATTGTTTTGATTTTTATTTAGAAAAAAAGAGAAAAATGATGATCGAAAGAATCTAACACTTCAAACTTGAAAATTCAACTATATTACATATATACATGCCTTTTTGTGACACTTGGTTGCACAGTTTTCATTCAGGAGAAATATTTTTCATACACGCATACATATACTACTTATATGTCGCCGACGACACATCCGGTTTTAAAGGGTTACGAGTTTTTCAGGCAAGAATGTAGTTATTTAAACCTCAAATCTGTGGTTTATTTATAAAGATAATGCCTATTTGAAAAATTGCTTTTTCATCAGCACACACAGACATGGCAAAGGGATTTATTTTTCACGAATTTATGACTTGACCTAGAGAATGAAAGCTATGACGAAGAAAGGTAATTGCAAGCGCTCTCTCTCTCATAATACTACTCTACTCAATAATACTCGAATACACTAATAACTTCACTAAAGTGACGTTTTAGAATTAGTACCGCAAGCAATTTACAATTGTATTTTTCTTTCTTCATTTTGATTTGCACTACTCTCATTTTGCACTGTTAAATTGCACACAGCAAATGCTTCGGCAATATGAATATAAAGATATTTGTCATGCTGGCCCCTTAAAAATGAAACTCCTATTGACAGGTGTAGCGTTTTGGACCCTGTTTCAGAGCCTCTAAAATGCCTGTAAAAGCCTTGCAGCCGTTCAGGTGCCTGGACCTCTATAGCCCACACTTTAAAATGTTGAATTGACCTCAGTGGCCTGTACTGCAAAACAAGAAATGTTAAAGAAAACAACAACCTTTGCTCTCTAAATTCACTTTCAATGTACTTTCTAAACGTGTTTCTTGCGGTTGTGTGCTTTGTGCTAATAAAGGCCAGGCAAGCACTCAACTTGAGTCGACCTCTGTGAGTCACTGCAATCATTTCTCATAAAGCATCTCGATAACGTCAACTAATCAAGTATAATGGTGCGCTGCGCCTTACCAGACGCCTACCTTGTGCTCTCCAGGGCTGGAGAAGATCCTTTAACCTTCTTTACTTAGCATGACTGCGTAATAGACTCCTAACTCAGTCCACCCCGAGAGCTTTAGCCCCGTCATCCGCAGTGGGGCCCAAGTGTGAGAAGCCTGCTACAGTCAGGCCTGTCTGCTTTCCCCTTTGCGTTAATGAGCAGGGTAATTACTGATGGCATAACCCTGGCCGAGGGAGCAGGCCTGGATCTGTACAGAACCACACATACACACACATACAGACCTTTAATTAAAAATACCTCTCAGGGACCAGAAGAGAGACAGATAAAGAGGAAGATTATATGAGCAATGTCACGAGTAGCAGTGCGATATAATCACAGCATGCTGATATACAGCCATATCGCATAGCTGCGAGTGTGATATTGCGTTTATACAACAGTTTATCGGCACAAGTGTGTAAATAAATAAGAACAAAAGAGTGTCTTTTAAAACCATCTTTTGTGTGGAACTACTTCTGCCACGGATTCAAATCTCAAGTTGACAGTTTAACAGTTGAGCCCAAGCCTCTGTTAAAAATTCTAAAACGACACTTTAGAACTAATAACGAAGGAACGTCATTGAAACTTATTGTATTTTGTAGATAGAGTATTATGATGTTATAAGAGAGAAATCGACTAAACGAGTGTATTACCTGCATCTGATATAGCATTCATTCTTCAGGTCGATGTCCATAACATTATATCCATTATTTAAAAAAAAAAAGCGATATCTTTGTCCTTTTAAAAGTTAAGGGGATTTCCCACTGCGCTAAAACAACTTCCTTGTTCTGACTTACTCACTCAAGAAAGTCTTTGCCACCATCTAATGGCGTAATAATGTAACTTTCTCTGATAATATTGACAGACCCTTTCTCAAGTAGGGCATATTATTTATATAAAATAATATTTATTGAACAACAATATTTAAATGAACAAAAATAGCCATTATAAAAGACTTAAACACAAGCAAACAATTCAGTCAAACGTACAAAAGTAGTGCTCTAGTACAGGATTTAAGTTAATTATAGCCTAAATATAAAGTTATGAAACTTAGTTTTCCCCTTAAATCGTTTTGCTCTGGAACAAGTAAGAGATTAATAAGACCAAAGACTGCCCGTTTGATATACCTCAAATGAATTATATCTCGTTTAACCTCTACATAAGAGCCAGCAGCAAATTCCCGAAGGACTGGCCAAGATGAAGCTGTTCTTTGCTGGTAAATGTGCGCTGAACGGCCGCCTGGAGCTCACACCGAAAGCGGTAAAACAAATTGTAAAATTAAAACTACATTTCGTGACATAACAGTAGTGTTTATAAAAATAATGGTGGATTTGCTCAACCGCCATGACAGTCGCCATAAGTGGACGATCGCAATATCGCACAGCTATCAGCCAATCAGATTTGAGAACCAGAAAGAACTGTTGTATAAATATATATAATTCAATATATCACCCATCCCTAACTGTGACTTCAGTGGATACAAAACCCTCTGAAATCTTGTAGTGTTTTTTTCTGTTTGCACTGGGATCTGGGGGTGTATATGACAAAAAGGATCAAAACATTTCCCTCCAAGCAAACAGGCTCAGCTGACGGGAACACAGTCAAACTTTTACTCTCTCTATGATTAAAACATGGCCGCCCCTGTTCGCTCACCCCTCCCGTTATTAATGAGTGAAGCGCGCTGTGGAACGCACTGGCCTGTGAACACTCGTCCACATCAGAGCCCTGATACATCAGAACACTTCAAACACCACAATCCACAATTAACTGACAAGAGCTGGCAATTAGTACGGAGCACAGCAACCCGCATATGCAGTCTCAGCAGCAGGAACAAGGACCGGTCCCTCAGAGAGGCGACCACGTGTTGTGTAGCTACTTGTTAAGCTAGGGCAGTTTTATAGCTTTGTTAAATCAGAGCCAGAATGCAACGAAGAGCAAAATAACACTGAACTGAGGAGAAAAATGTAGGGTTTCTTTGTACATACCTCCCTTCCGCATCTCCCTTTAGACAACATCTCTACAATGAACAAACGGCACAAATACGATATGAAACACAAAAAGCCCACGGCATTCAGTCAGCACTAGTTGCATCCATTAGAGTGAAATGCACTTAGACATAATTAGAAAAAAATCAAATATCCAAACTGTCCTTACTCCGACCTCATGGAAAGTTTACTTGAGATCATAAATTCCAATCAAGAGCTTTATAGGACACTCAATAGTTTGATGTTTATAATTCATTACTCAGCTTATTCTAAAACACAAGGTTGCCAAGACACCGCTGCTGTAGGACAAATAAAAACAAGCATCTATTTTTTCAATATTCCATAGTTGAATGTGAATGAATTTACAAGGGCCTGAATTTGCCCTCATTGGTTTAATGGGGAAATAAGACTGCAAAGTAAATATCCCATGTTAGTTAAAAAGACAATTCAAAACAAAAATAAATTTTCATTTACTCACCCTTTCGTCATTCCAGACTATTTTTTCCCCCCTCTGGAACACAATTTTCCATGCAGGGGGACACAAACTTAAATCCTTTTGGTTACCAGTTCAAATCTTTAAGCCACTCCACCAACGAGACTTCATTTAAAGCATTTAAAATGCTCATAAAGGTACATAATCCAAGCAAAACTTCTCAGAAAAGGATGTATTATAAGGGATGTCCACACACACGTGCAAAGACAGGTGTCCACACACCAG